>NC_037678.1:75970837-76006847 GCF_003255815.1 Theropithecus gelada | reverse complement strand
TTTTTTTTTTTTTTTTTTTTTTTTGAGACGGAGTCTCGCTCTGTAGCCCAGGCTGGAGTGCAGTGGCCGGATCTCAGCTCACTGCAAGCTCCGCCTCCCGGGTTCACGCCATTCTCCGGCCTCAGCCTCCCGAGTAGCTGGGACTACAGGCGCCCGCCACCTCGCCCGGCTATTTTTTGTATTTCTTAGTAGAGACGGGGTTTCACCGTGTTAGCCAGGATGGTCTCGATCTCCTGACCTCGTGATCCGCCCATCTCGGCGTCCCAAAGTGCTGGGATTACAGGCTTGAGCCACCGCGCCCGGCCATAAACATTCTTAAAACATTATGAAAATTTTTGTGTGTGTAGTTTTCTTTTAGCTCCTCAGTTATTGTTAGTGTTAGTGTATTTTATGTGTGGCTCAAGGCAATTCTTCTTCCAATGTGGCCCAGGGAAGTCAGAAATTGGACACCCATGGTTTTATTAATATAGTTACCCCTCACTTTTAAACATAGTTTTACTGAGGTATATTTCACGCACTATAAGATTTGCCCCTTTACAGTGTCTATCTCAGTGGCTTTAGTATATTCATAGAGTTGTGAAGCTATCACCACATTTAATTTGAGAACATTTCACCACCCCAGGAAGAAACCCCTTGCACATGAACAGCCATTCCTTATTCATGCTGTCGCTTGCTCCACCCCATCCCCAGGCAACCGCTAACCTGCCTCTGTCTCTATGGATTTGCCTATTATAGACATTTAATATAAATCAAATCATCCACTGTGTAGTCTTTTGTGACTGGTGAGGACTAAGCTTTGATTTTTTATCTTGCCCAAGTTTCTATCTAAGAGGTCTGGGGAGTCACGCCCTACAAACCATGAATTTTCATCAGATGGGGTTTATTTAACCCTATATATCGTGACTTACTTTCCAAACTGACTCTGGCATAACATTATGAGGCAAGAAAGAAAATAAAAATATTTTATCCCAAAACATGTTTCTTGAAATGGCCCTGCAAAGCTGTCCTTTGTAGGGGAAAATGTGCATCTGTAAAGAATCTCTATTTGCAAAGCTAGATCTTTTTCTTCCAGGCCCTCCCAATCCTAAAGAGATTAATTAAGAGTCTAGTGCCTTTTAAAGATCTGATTAGGAAACATTTCTCATCTATTGTCTCCAATGGTAGTCACTATAAGACTTCAAAAGAAACTTGGGCCAGGTGCGGTGGCTCACGCCTGTAATCCCAGCACTTTGGGAGGCCAAGGTGGGCGGATCATGAGGTCAGGAGATGGAGACCACGGTGAAACCCCATCTCTACTAAGCATCACCGCAGGCAAATGATAGTCTGGGCAGGTTTTAGTTAGCATGTCTCAGCACTTCCCTTTTTCTTTTTTTTTTTTTTTTGAAACAGGATCTTGTTCTGTCGCCTAGCCTGGAGTGCAGTGGCATGATCTTGGCTCACTGCAGCCTCTGCCTCCCAGGCTCAGGTGATCCTCCTGCTTCAGCCTCCTGAGTAGCTGGGACCACAGGCATGTGTCACCATGCCCAGTTAGCTTGTGTATTTTTGTAGAGACAAGTTTTCACCATATTGCCCAGGCTGGTCTCAAACTCCTGGGCTCAACCTCGGCCTCCCAAAGTGCTGTTATTACAGGCATGAGCCACTGTGCCTGGCCCACTTCGTTCTTTATTATTGCTGGATAATATTCCATTGTATGGATACCCACATCTTATTTATTCACCAGCTCATGGACATGTTTTCACTTTTTGGCTAATATTAATAATGCTGTTATGAATAGTCATGTACAAGTTTTTGTGTAGGCATGTGTTTTTATTTCTCCTTCATTATACTTCAAAGTGCGAGTGCTGGATCATATAACTCCATGTTTAACATTTTGAGGAACTGCAGGACTTTTTTCCAAAGTGACTGTACCATTTTACATTAGGATCAGCAATGTGTGAGGATTCTAATTTATCCATGACCTCACAAGCACTTGTTATTGTCTGTCTTTTTAATTTCAGTACTCCTAGTGGATGTGAAGTGACAATCATTGTAGTTTTCATTTGTATTTCCCTAGTGACTTATGATGTTGAGTGTCTTTTCCTTTGTTGGCCATTTGTATTTCTTCTTTGAAGAAATGTCTATTCAAATGCTTTGCCCACTTTTGATTGAGTTTTTTATCTTTTTGTTGCTGAGTTGTAAGATTTATTTATATATTCTGAATACCAGCCCCTTATCAGATATATGATTTTCAAATATTTTCTCACACTCTGTGGGTTGTCTTTTTACTTTTTTGATAATGTCCTTTAAAGCACAAAAGTTTTAAATTTTGATGAAGTCAACTTACCTATTTTTTCTGTGTGTGTGTATTTTGTGTTGTATCCAGACAACCAGTGCCTAACCCGATGTCACAAAGATTTCTCCAATATATTCTTCTAGAAATTTTATATAATTTAGCTCTTGAGGTTAGGCCTATGATCCATTTTCAGTTATTTTTTTGTGTATGGTTTGTTGTAGGGGTCCAAATCATTCTTTAGCATGTGTATATCCAGTTGCCCAAGTACGTACCACTTATTAAAAAGCCAATTTTCCCCACCGAATTGTTTTACTTTTTTTTTGAAAACTGATTGACCATAAATATGAGGGTTTATTTCTGGACTCTCAATTCTATTCCATTGACCTATATATTTATCCTTATGTTAGTGGTACATCTCCTCACTTTCTACCTGGGCCTTTATGTCTAAAGTGGTTTCTATAATATGGTTAGGTCTTGTTTTTTTTCTTTTTAAAATTTAATTCAGCTTGATTATCTCTGTCTTTTAACTGGAGTATTTACATCATATTTAAAGTGATTATGGATATACTTGGATGAAAAGCTACCATCTTCATAACTATTTTTGTTTTCATTTGTTTTTTGTTTCTTTTCACTCCGTCTGCATTCTCTTGTTTTAATTATTTTGTATGATTCCATTTTATCTTTTATCTTGGAGTATCACTTATACTATTAAAACCTTTTTAGTGGTTGTTTTCCAGTTTTTACAATATGCACTTAAAAATAACCTAAGCCCACATTCAAATAATACTTACTATACCACTTCATATCTAGTATAGGTACCTCATAATACAGCATCCCCAATTTCTTTTTCCCATTTCTTGTGACATTACTATCATTTATTTCACTTATCCATATTAGATATTTTTAAATATCTAATAGCTTGCAGTTCTGGAGGCTGAGAAGTCCAAGCATGCAATATACTGTTAATTACCATTTTCAAGTTTTCCTTTAGAACAATTAAGAATTTTAAACAATTGTGTATTATCTTTGTTTAGCCTTTGATGGTGTTCCTTTCTTTACGTAGATCAAGGTTTCTGACCTAAATAATTTTCTTTCTGCCTGAAGAACTTTAACATGCCATGCTGATAATGAATTCCCTCAGTTTTTGTCTGAGAAAGTGTTTATTTCTTCTCCTTTCTGAAGGATAATTTCTCTGGATATAAAATTTTAGATTGGTAATTTCTTTTAACCCTTTAAGGGTTTTGCTGCACTTTGTTCTTGCTTGCATGGTTTCTGATGAGAAGTTCACTGTAATCTGTTTCTCTGTGGGCCATGTGTTCTCTCTCCCCGGAGACTGAGCCTTTGCTAGGAATGAAAGTCTGGGCAGGTTTTAAGATGCCTACTCTTCTCTTCTCCCATCTTGATTAGAAGGGGTTCTTTCTCAGATTATCCCCATGGGAACCTAGTGGGGTTTCTGGAGTGACAATCCATGTAAGTGTTGAGCCCCTCTCATGGCTGCAGACCCTCACCAGAGTTTCTCACTCTCATACAAATCTGCATTCAGCCTCCTGCAATTCACCAGAGTAATAATTTAAGTGTTCCCACCAGCTTACTGATTCTAATGGCTTTTATTCCAGGTAAGTAGATCTCAGGGGCAATAGCTCTGTGAATGCATGTGTCTCTCCAGAGCTCAAGATAGTGGTTTGCCCTGTGACCTCAGTCTCTGATGGTTCCAAGAAGAGTTTGTTATCTTCAAGTTGTCCAGTTTTTTCTGGTATACACAGGTATAATGACTTAGTGGCTCTTTACATCTAGGAGCTTATTTGTGTGTTTTTTGTAAAGGTTCTTGAATGGATGAATAACTGTTTACCATAAGACTAGAGAAATTTGTGTGTCTGCTCCTCAGGTTGAACCCCAGTGGGTGGTGAGTGAGTTAGTGCCCAAGCCCTAACCTGTTTGTTTAGGCAAGGGCTCTGTCTTCTGCCTCCTCTCATGTAAGCACTGAAATGTTAATCAGCAGGTAAGATTGGGTTAAACCAGGGTTGGGATTTAGCCAGGTGAGTGAGGACCAGAGAGTTGAGGGTGTATGTAAGTGAGTGATTATACACGTGAATCACAAAATTTAAGCCTGACAAGTAGAGAAAGGAGGGATGGTGAAAAGGCAGTAGGATCTGTTGTAGGTTCTGGCTTCTCTTATATAGTTAGGTAGTAATGACTTCTCATTACCTAGTCAGCACTTTCAATGGAAATCAACAACTGCTTTGGGACCATCAGTAGGCAAGGCACTGTGTTAAATGATGTGGCACAAAAAAGATCATCTGTGCCATTCAGGAGAGGTAAGCATGTAATTCAAGGAGACAAAGTATTCCAAGTACTATACTAAAAAGCAAAAGATTCTGAAAAAAGTCTAGACTCTTCAGTTGGCCATTCAAAAATTTCCACAATGTGATGCTAAGCCATTTTTTGTTCTTATCTCCCTCACTCCCCTAAACAAATCCATTGTGAGTCCATCATCATTTTATAAGCATAGTTTTCTTTTCTCCCTTCTCTGCACCTTTTGCACACTGGTAATGTTCTTCCTAGAATGCTTACTTGTATGACCTCCTCCAACAAAACTCACTTGCCATCCTGAAGGCTGAGCTTAAATGAGGAAACCAGGAAGCCTTTCTAATATCTTTAGCAGTAGTTATTTCCTCTCTTCTCAATTGTTCACATGGTATCTACCACATGCAGATACTTGGATTACCTCTTCCAGCAGACACTGTGGACATTTTCCTGCCTGTCTGTGTAGCAGTGTCTGCCCTTTAGATAAGTAAGGGAAGCCCACGAGGAAAAGAGAAACATAAAGAAGGAGGTTAGAACCAGATGGTTGAAATCAGCCACTGCCTTAGGCTTCCTGGTTGTCATGGATATGATATTTTCTATTGTTCATAACTCTGGTCTCTATGGTGAGCTCACAATTAAAGCTAGAACTTTATAAAGGCAAGAAACAAGATTGGGAGTGGCTCACTTAATATTTCAATGAAGGTGGAGGGCCGTGTCTTAGTTGGTTTTCTGATTCTAGAACAGAATACTCAAGACTGTGTAATTTATAAAGAAAAGAGATTTATTTTGTTTACAGTTCTGGAGGCTGGGAAGTCCAAGATCGGGTGGCCACATCTGGTGAGAACCTCATGGCTTTCACAGCATGGTGGAAAAGTGGAAGGTGAAACCAGTGCCTGTGAAAAGAAGAGAAATGAAGTGGGCTGACCCACTTTATAACAACCTGCTCTCTGGAGAACTAACCCAGTCTCTTAAGAACTGCATTAATCCCTTCATGAGGGTGGAGCCCCATGACCCAAACACTTCCCATTAGGCACCCCCTCCCAACACTGCTACATTCCGGAATTAAGTTCCCAACACCTGAACTTCTTGAGGGATATACTCAAACCATATCAGGCAGGTATGGCGAGGAGAGATAGATTGGGTGAAGATTAAAATAAATACATACTTTTCCAATGGTTTCCCTCCCCGACAAAATATTCATGTTACGTTAGCTCAAATCTTGTTTTAGATCTATTTCCTCTATTCCTGTTAAGACAGCAATATAACTTACTCCACCAACTGACTCCCTTCTCACCACCTCACAATCCATGGCACGTCTTAAAATGACCAACTCAGGGACGGGCGTGATGGCTCACACTTGTAATCCCAGCACTTTGGGAAGCTGAAGCTGGTGGATCACCTGAGGTCAGGAGTTCAAGACCAGCCTGGCCAACATGGCAAAACCCCCTCTCTACTAAAAATACAAAAATTAGCCAGGCATGGGGGCGCACCTGTAATCCCAGCTACTTGGGAGGCTGAGGCAGAAGAATCACTTGAACCCAGGAAGCAGATGTTGCAGCAAGCTAAGATGTGCCATTGCACTCTAGCCTGGGTGATAGAACGAGACTTCATCTCAAAAAAAAAAAAAAAAAAAAATAGACCAACTGAATATGGTAAGTGGAGAAAAATAATCCATGTCAGGGATTTCAAGGAGTGTGCACTGAATGTGGCATATACAGGATGACACTGAAGAAGAGGTTGACAGTAGGCTTTCTGGTCTCTCTTAGTAAGTAGCAGATGGGACCCTCTGACTTAAGTGGTGAGGTATGGAGGTAGGGGAGCTAGAGGCACGTGGGAGAATTTCAATACTTAGACTGCCTTTTGCCCAGCATTTACAGGGTTGACTTTAGCCAACATAAAACAGCAGCCTTAGGAAAGAAGTAGTGTATGGTCTTGGCTGGACCTTGGCATAGTTCAGTACCTGGCATTAGCCAAACTGCAAACTTAGAGGACACAGTTTCCACCCGAGAACACTCTCTGTTCTGATGCCAACTATAAGTTTGAGAGCTCCCCCAAAACACTTTTAGGTTTGATAATTCACTAGAAAGCCTCACAGGACTCACTGAAAGCTATTACACTCACAGTTATGGTTTATTAAGGGAAAGGATACAGATTAAAATCAGCCAAAAAGCTAGGTACAGTGACTGTCACCTGTAATCCCATTGCTTTGGGATTACAAGTCAGGCTGAGGCATGACGGTCACTTGAGCCCAGGAATTTGAGGCTACAGTGAGCTATGATTGTGCCACTGCACTCCAGCTTGGGTGACAGTGGGAGACTGTTCAACTAATTAACTAAACTAACTAACTAGATAAATAATAAAATCAGCCAAAGGAAGAGATACATAGGGCAGAGTCTAGGAGTGCTCCAAACATGAGGCTTCTGTTCCTTCTCCATGGAATCAGGACATGTCACCCTTCTGGTATTGATATGTGACAATGCTCAAAAAGTATTGCTAATCAGAGAAGCTCACCAAAGTTTCAGTATTTAGAGTTCTTATTTGGGGTTTTGTTATGTGCTCATGATTGATCAATTGATTGCCTTGTTGAACTTCGTCTTCAGGTCAATTGATACTTCATGCTCCAAAGTCCCCGTTCTAAGTCACATGTTTGGGCTTTCTGTCATGGCCAGCTTCTATCCTAAGCCTTTAACTCAGTGTGGCCAGCCCCATCCTTAAACAAAGGCACTCCTATTAGATTTGGCATAGCTTACCTTCTAGAAGCCTAAGGCAAAGGCCAGATGTCAATTGGGGCAGGACCAAACTCTTCACTACAAAGCTACACAGTAAGTTAGAAAAAGTTAATTCATGGGATAGTGGTTTTGCCCAACAGAGAAGAGCAAAAATAAAGCTCCCTTGCAGGGGAGTGCATGAATCTTCTTCCCTCTTCTCCCTTGCCAGGTTTTTGTTGGATTGTACAACTAGAATTGCAAGTTTATATCAACTGGCCCTCCAGCCTAAGAAGTGAGAGGAAGATACTAATAACAGAGAGGCTCACAGTGAGGAACAACGTTTTACTTATCCGCATCCTAAACACCTGGATTAGATTGACTTTGTTCAAAAATTAGTAAAAAGAAAATACTGATATGGCAGCTAAGAAAATAATTTATCGTTAAGAGATGGAGAATTGAGATATAGAAGGGGAGAATTATTTGGAAAAAAAGTTTATTCAAGAAGAAGATTAGCCTAGGTAAAGAATTTATGGCTAAGACCCCAAAAGTAAATACAACAAAAACAAAAATAAATAAATGGGACTTAATTAAACTACAAAACTTCTGCACAGCAAAAGAAATAATCATCAGAGTAAACAGACAACCTATAGAATGGGAGAAAACATTTGCAAATTATGCATCTGGCAAAGGACCAATATCCAAAGTCTACAAGGAATCAAACAAATCAGCAAAAACCTCACCAGATAATCCCATTAAAAGGTGGGCAAAGGACATGAATAGATATTTCTCAAAAGAAAATATAAAAATGGCCAAAAAATATAAGAAAAAATGCCCTACATCACTAATCATGTTGGAAATGCAAATTAAAACCACGATGAGACACTACCTTACCCCAGCCAGTATGGTCATTATTAAAAAGTAAAAACAAACAAACAAACAAAAAAAGATGTTGGTGTTGATGTGGGGAGAAAAGAAAACTTATACGCTGCTGGTGGGAATGTAAATGAATACAACCTCTGTGGAAAACAGTATGGATATTTCTCAAACAAGTAAAAGTAGATCTACCATTTGATCCAGCCATCCGACCACTGGGTATCTACCCAAGGAAAGTAAGTCCTTATGTCAAAAAGACATCTGCACATGTGTTTATGGCAGCACAATTCACAATTGCAAAGATATGGAATCAATCTAAGTGCCCATCAACTGATGAGTAGATAAAGAAAATGTTATATATATATTTGTGTGTGCATATATGTAATATATAAAAATATATAAATATATATATATATATATATATATATATATGCGCACCATGGAATATAATTCAACCTTAAAAAGGAAGAAAATAATGTCTTTTGCAGCAACTTGGATGGAACTGGAAGCCATTATTCTAAATGAAGTAACTCAGGAATTGAAAACCAAATACTGCATGTTTTCACTGATAAGTGGACGCTAAGCTTTGGGTATGCAAAGCCATGCAGAATGGTATAATGGACATTGGAGACTCAGAAGTGGGGAGGGTCAGGGGGTGAAGGATGAAAAACTACCTATTGGGTACAATGTACACTACTCAGATGACAAGCGCACTAAAATTCTAGACTTCACTGTTATAAAATTCATCCATGTAACCCAAACCACTTATACCCCTAAAGCTATTGATATAAAAAAGATTTTTATAAAGAAGGAGCAAGTTTTAGAAAATGTCTATGATGTGTTCTCAATATCTTTAAGATATGATCTTGAAATGAGACTAATGGTGAATGATAATACAGCAGAAGTGACAAAGTAGGTGGCTGATGAGCTATCTTAAATGGGGGTTAAAAAATAAGCAGAGTTTAGTCATAGAATTTAAATCTTCAAAAAATAATAAAGCTGAATAAAACCTATTTAAAATTAAATTAGTGATGTGGAGAGAAAACTTGAGAAAACTTCCCAGAATAGAGAGAAAATGGTACAGGATAAAATGCAAGACAGGAAAAAATAGTAGACATTGAGAAGAGAGGAAGGAGGCCCAACATCAGATAATTGGTGATAGCAATGGGATGCAATATTCAGAGAAATCAGGGGGTAAAATAGAAGAAACTTTTCTTGACCTGAAGAAAAACCTAGCACCAGGGAAAATAATTTTTAAAATGTGCCCACCCTCCAAGATGGCTCCCAAGGTCCCCACCTGCAGGTATTCACATCGGATCAGGGTAGGTCTGTGTGACTAATAGCATATGGCAGAAGCAATAGTCTATCACTTTTGAGATTAGGTTGTAAAGATGTTGTAGCTCTGTCTTGGTGGTTCTTTCTCTTGGATTACTTTTTCTGGAGGAATGAAGTCACCATGTCATGAGTAGCTCTTTGGAGAGGCCCATATGCGGAGGAACTGAGCCCTCTGACCTCCCACCATGGCAAGCCTTCAGATGACTCTAGCCTCAGCTGACATCGTGAGATGCCCTGAGCCAGACCCATTCAGCTAAGCCACTCTTGGATTCCTGGAGAGATCATCAATATTTATTGCTTTAAAGTGCTGAATTTTGAGGTAATTTGTTATGGAGCAATAGATAATTAATACAGTCATGATGCAGAAGGAACTAGAAGGGAGATTAGGGAGTAGCTGGAAAAAGAGGGGAAATCTAGAGATTAAGTCATGTTTAAATGCTAGTGGAATAATTCAATAGACAAGGATAAAGGTTGGAGGTACAGCAAGGGTAAGGGGCTATGTAATCACATAAGGCTCCTGAGAAGGTGGGTAGAGGTGGGATCCAGGGGTACGTAGGTATAGGGATTGGCCTTCAGAAGGAGCAGGGGAACTTTCTGAGGATCTCAAAATCAAATGCTTAGTTGCCTGGCAATGTAGGCATTTAAGTTTGAGATTCCACAAGAGAGACAAGCCTCTGATAAGCTTACTTGAGAAAATGCAATTATATAACATTAATAATAAGAAAGAGGATATTATGGAGAATGAGATTAAAACCATGTAAGAAAAATGGTACACAACTCTAAGCTTAAGAATTTGAAAATTCAGAGGACATTTTTTCTCTAAGACAATTATCAACTGCCAAAATTGTTTCAAAAGAAACAGAGGCCGGTCACGGTGGCTCACATCTGTAATCTCAGCACTTTGGGAGGCCAAGGTGAGCAGATCACTTGAGCCCAGAAGTCTGAGACCAGCCTGGGCAACATGGTGAAACCTCATTTTACTAAAAATACAAAAAGTAGCCAGGCGTGGTACACACCTGTAGTCCCAGCTACTCTGGAGGCTGAGGTCGGAGGACTGCTTGAGCCTGGGAGGTGGAGGTTGCAGTGATCCAAGATCATGCCACTGCACTCCAGCCTGGGCAACAGAGCAAGACCTTGTCTGAAAAAGAAAAGAAAAAAAAGAAAAGAAAAGGAAGAATAATAACCATAGGAGAAATGGAAACAGTTGTTAGGAAATTACAAGAAAGGTATTTGGAGACATGGTTTCATAGGTTATTGCATTAATTAAAATTAAATAAAATGTAAAATTCTCTTCTTCAATTTCACTAGCCACTTTTGAAGTGCTCAGTAATCACATGTGGCTAGTGGTTGCCATATTGGAGAAGACAGATATAGAGCATTTCTGTCACCTCAGAAAGTTCTATGGGTCAGTGTTGCTCTAAAGGGATAGGCAATTCTTATTCTGCGTAACTTGTTTCCAGATGCATAAAAATGCTGTGAATCTCCCAATTTGTTTTGTGAAACTAGAGGAGCACTGATGCTAAAACACAGCCAAGATGACATCACAAAATTTAGAAACCAATCTCACTTGTGAATAGATACAGTACTTCAGACTCAGATGCTCATTCAGGAATAATTCAAATTGGCATTCCGAAAGTGCAAGGATATTTGAATAATAGGAAATCCATTAGTATGGTTCATCACGTCAGAATAGAAAAGGAGAAAAGCATACGGTTATCTTCATAGATACAAAACAACATTTGAAAAAATTGAACGGTCATTTCTGAATACACTAACAGGAAGGATCTTTATTCAGTATACTGAAGAAAAGTCTCCCCAGACATCATTATCATCACAGCCAAAAAGATATTTAATAATAAAAATACTACAGGCATTCCAATTAAAGTGAGAAATAGGACAGAGGCCTTCTATCATTTTTATACTTTGATAGTGTTCTAGAAATTCCAGTATAAAATTATAAAAGAATAAGAGGAATAGAGAAAGGAAAGAGAGAAATTATATAAAATTTGTGACATATTTTTTAAAAACCATAACTAGAAGTCCAAGAGAATCAATTACAAACTAATAAGAGAGTTCAGTAAGGCATGAGAAGTGGCCCCTGACCGCTGAGAAAGGGCATCACTACCAGGCTGCTGTCATCTCCTGTTGAACATAAACACTTAAGCAGAACACAAATATCAATCGAGGCCACTTTGTCTCCCTGAGGGATCAAGACAAAACCCAAATTTCTCTGTAATTGTTTCTGAACCCAAAAGAAGACATTAAAAGTGACCAAACATGCCTCGTCCAGGCTTAGTGGTGATTCTGCTTCTTTACTTCACTTTATTCTTCCTGCCTGCTAAATACCAGCGATTCAGATACCCAATCATAGAGCTGCCCCTGTTTCCAGACAGCAGCCAATTCAGAGCACAGCCTTGCTCCCTGGAACCCTTCTCAAAATCAGCTAATAAAAGCCCCAATCCTCTAATTCTTTTAAAACATCTTCCCACTAAGTCACCCTAGGGTTCCCTGAGGTGTGTATTTTTCTTGATTACAATGAGCAGCAAACCCCATTTGTTCAACTCCTTGGAGGTCTTTAACTGATAGGCATTGACAGGTAGCTATTAAAAAACACATACGCAGCCAGGCACAGTGGCTCATGCCTCCAATCCCAACACTTTGGGAGGCCAAGGCAAGTGGATCACTTGAGCCCAGGAGTTTGAGACCACCAACATAGTGAGACCCTGTCTCTACAAAAAGTAGCTGAGCATGGTAGTGTGCGCCTGTAGTCCCAACTACTCAGAGGGTTGAAATAGGAGAACCACTTGAGCCCAGGAGCTTAAGGCTGCAGTGAGCTGAGATGGCACCACTGCACTTCAGCCTGGGTGACAGAGTGAGATCTTGTCTCAAAAAACAAAAACGGAAACAAAAACCACATATACAAATAGTAACAACAGTAGCAACAGCAACAACAATAAAACATCAATAAAATATACTGTGATAACCAGTAATAAATATACAATGAAAAAAGTACACATACAGATTTGTGCATTTGAAAAAGTCTTAAGAGAAAAGATATCTAAATGTTAACTGTGGTTACCTTCTACTTTGTGGAACTTAGATACTTTTTTGAATTTCAAATTCTTTTTTCTTTTTATTGTGGTAAGAATGTTTAACATGAGATCTACCCTCTTAACAGATTCTTAGTGTACAATACAGTATTGTTAACTGTATGCATAATGTTGTACAGCAGATCTCTAGAACTTATTTATCTTGCATAACTGAACTTTATACCCATTGAATAGCAATGCCACATTATCCCCAAGTAGCTGGGATTGCAGGCACCCACTCCACGCACAGCTAACTTTTTTGTGTGTATGTGTGTTTTTAGTAGAGATGGGGTTTCACAATGTTGGCCAGGCTGGTCTCAAACTCCTGACTTCAAGTGATCCACCTGCCTTGGCCTCCCAAGGCACTGGGATTACAGGCATGAGCCACCGTGTCAGGCCCAATTTCCTCCTTTTAAAAGGATGAATAATATTCCATTGTAGCTACTGTATATATCACATTTTCTTTATCCATTCATCTGCTAATGGATACTTGCGTTGTTTCTGTATCTTGGCTATTATGAATAATACATGGGAGTACAGATATCTCTTTGCGATCCAGTTTTCCATTTATTGAATATATATTTAGAAGTAGTTCTACTTTTAATTTTTTTGAAGAATCTCCAAACTGTTTTCCATAATGACTGTACCAATTTACATTCCTATCAACAGAGTACAAGGGTTCCAATTTCTCTACATCCTCACCAACACTTGCAATCTTTTTGATCATAGCCAATCTAACGGGAGTGAGGTGATACCTCATTGCAGTTTTGATTTGCATTTTCCTAAAGATTCCCTAAAGTAATGTTTAGCATCTTTTCATATACCTGCCATTTCTATGCCTTCTTTGGAGAAATGTCTATTCAAATCCTTTACCCTTTTTTAAATCATGTCTTTTTTTTTTATGCTATTGAGTTGTAGATATTCCTTACGTATGGTTGTCATTGGTATGTGCAGGGAATTGGCTCTAGGATCCCCTGGGTATACTAAAATTCATGCATACTCAAGTCCTGCACTTGGCCTTGTGGAACCCATGTATATGAAAAGTCATTCCTCTGTATACACAGGTTTTGCTTCCCCCAAATACTGTGTTTTTTATCCACATTTGGTTGAAAAAAATCTGTGTATAAGTGGATCCACACAGTTCAAAGCCATGTTTTTCAAGAGTCATTTGTATTATAGTTTTAAACTCCTTATCAGATACATGGTTTCTAAATATTTTCTCTCATCCCATAGGTTGTCTTTTCACCTAGTTATTTCCTTTGCTTTACAAAAGCTTTTTAGTTTGATATAGTCCCAATTGTCTATTTTTGCTTTTGTTGCCTGCATCTTTGATGTCATAACCAATAAATCATTGCCAGAACTATGTCATAAAGCTTTTTCTCTATGTTTTCTTCTAGAAATTTTAAAATTTCAGTTATTTAATTCACTTTTAGCTGATTTTGTGTGTGGCATAAGATAATGGTCCAGTTTTTGTTTTTTTTTGCATATGGATATCTGGTTTTCCCAATACCATTTGTTGAACTGACTACCCTTTCTCCACTGTGTATTCTTGGCACCCTGTCAAAGATCAGTTGATCATATATGCCTGCATTTATTTCTGAGTTCTCTATTCGGTTCTATTGATCTATATGTCTGTCTTTATGCCAGTGCCATGCTGTTTTAATTACTGTAGCTTTGTAATGTATTTTGAAGCCAGGAGATTGTGATGCCTCCAGTTTTGTTCTTTTTGCTCAAGATTGTAATAGCTATTTGGGGTCCTTTGTGGTTCCATACAAATTTCAGGATTTTTTTTCTTCAACTGTAAAAAATGCCATTGGGATTTTGAAGAAAATGCTTTGAATCTGTAGATCATTTGTGTACTGTGGGAATCTCAACAATATTAATCATTTCACTTTATAAGCACAGAATGTCTTTTCATCTATTTGTGCCTTCATTAATTTATTTCATCGGTGTATTGCAATAGTCAGCGTACAAGTCTTTCACCTTTTTGTTAAAGTTATTCATAAGTAATTTATTCTTTTTGATGCTACTATAAATGTGATTTTTTGTTTTTGTTTCCTTTTCAGGTAATTTATTGTTAGTGTATAGAAATACAATTGATTTTTACATGTTGATTTTATATCCTACAACTTTACTGAATTGGTTTATTAGTTCTAAGAGTTTTTTTCATGGAGGCATTAGAGTTTTCTATATGTAAGATCATGTTGCCAGGTATGGTGGCTCATGCTTGTAATCCCAGCACTTTGGGAGGCCAAGGTGGGTGGATCACCTGAAGTCAGGAGTTCAAGATCAGACTGGCCAACTTGGCAAAACCCTGTCTCAACTAGAAATACAAAAATTATCTGGGTGTGGTGGTGTGCGCCTGTAATCCCAGTTACTCAGGAGGCTGAGGGAGGAGAATCGCTTGAACCTGGGAGGCAGAGGTTGCAATGAACCGAGATCACACCACTGCACTACAGCCTGGGTAACAGAGCAAGACTCTGTCTCAAAAAAAAAAAAAAGGTAATATTATTCATATTATTTTCAGAGATAGTTTTGGGTGCCTTTTGTTTCTTTTTCTTGACTAAGTAATTGCTCTGGCTCATCAAAAAATCTTAAGTTGAACCATCATAATCAAAGACCATCTGCTGTGTTTCCAGCAATAAATGCATTTTTGACCGATGGTATTTTCAACTTATGATGGATTTATCAGGATATAATCCCATCATAACTCAATAAGCATCTATATAATATGTCTTAGTGTGGATTGACTGCTTTGTTTGCTCATCTGTAAGAAGCAACTCCTCATCTATTCAAGTTTGATCATGAGGTTTCAGCAATTTAGACACATTTTCAGGCTCCACTTTTTTTTTTTTTGAGATGGGGTCTCATTCTGTTGCCAGGCTGGAGTGCAGTGGCATGATCTCAGTTCACTGCAACTACTGCCTCTCAGGTTCACATGATTCTCCTGCCTCAGGCTCCTGTGTAGCTGGGATTACAGGCATGCATCACCGCACGTGTATTTAAAAGGGAAACAGAGCATAAAAATTTGGGAAATTTGCAGCCTGGCCATGTGGTAGAAAAGAAAAACCCATTTTTTTCAGGGAAGGAATTCAAGCAGGTTGCAGAAATTTGCATAAGTAAAGAGGTTCCAAGTACTAATATCCAAGACAATGAAAAAAAGTCCTCCAAGGCATTTCAGAGAACTTTGTGCAGCCACTCCCATCACAGACCCAGAGGTCTAGAAGGGAAGAATGGTTTTGTGAGCCAAGCCTGGGCCCTGCCACCTCTTGCAGCCTTGGGACACTGCTCCCTGTGTCCCAGTTGCCTCACCTCTAGCCATGGCTTAAAGGGGCCCAGGTATGCTTGGGCTGCTGCTTCAGAGAGTGCAAGTCATAAGTCTTGGCAGCTTCCATGTGGTGTTAAGCCTGTGGGTGCTCAGAGTGCAAGAGTTGAGGCTTGAGAGCCTCCACCTAGACTTCAGAGGATGTATCAAAAAGCCTGGATGTCCAAGCAGAAGCCTGCTGCAGGGGTGGAGCCCTCATGGATAACATCTGCTAGGGCAGTGCAGAGGGGAAATGTGGGGTTGGAGCTTCCACACAAAGTCCCCACTGGGGCACTGCCTAGTGGAGCTGTGAGAAGAGGGCCACTATCCTCCAGACCCCAGAATGGTAGATCCACTCTTAGCTTACCCCCTGCACCTGAAAAAACCACAGGCATGCAACACCAGCCCATGACAGCAGTCACAGGAGCTGACCCCTACAAATCCAGAGAGGTGGAGTTTCCCAAGGCCTTGAGAACCCACCCCTTGCATCAGAGTGCTCTAGACATGAGACACGGAGTCAAAAGAGATTATTTTGGAGCTTTAAGATTTAATGACTGCCCTGCTGGGTTTGGGGCTTGCATGGGGGCTGGGGCCATTTCTTTTGGCCAATTTCTTTTATTCAGAATGTATTTACCCAATGCCTGTACCCTCATTGTATCTAGGAGGTAACTAACTTGCTTTGATTTTATAGGCTCATAGGCAGAAGGGAGTTGCATTTTCTTGGATGAGACTTTAGACTGTGGACTTTTGAGTTAATGCTGAAATGAATTAAGATTTGGGGGAACTGTTGGGAAGGCATGATTAGTTTTGAAATGTAAGGGCATGAGATTTGGGAGGTCAGGGGTGAACAATATGGTTTGGCTGTGTCCCTACCCAAATCTCATCTCGAATTCCCACATATTGTGGGAAGGACCTGGTGGGAGGTAATTGAATCATGGGAGCAAGTCTTTTGGAATGGAGTATTTACCCAGTGCTTATACCATCTTTGTATCTTAGAAGTAACTAACTTGTTTTTATTTTACAGGCTCATAGGTAAAAGAGACTAGCCTTGTCTCAGATGAGACATTGGACTATGGACTTTTGAGTTAATGCTGGAATGAGTTAAGACTTTAGGGGACTGTTGAGAAGAGATGATTGTGTTTTGAAATGTGAAAAGGACATGAGATTTGGGAAGGGCCAGGAGCAGAATGATACAGTTTGAATCTGTGTCCCCACCCAAATTTCATGTTGAATATAATTCCCAATGCTGAAGGTGAGGCCTGGTGGGAGATGGGGACTCATGGGATGTGATTGAATCATGGGAATGGTTTCTAATGGTTTAGCACCATCCCCCTAGTACTGCCCTCATGATAGAGTTTTCATGAGATCTGGTTGTTTAAAAGCATGTGGCACCTCCTCACTTTCTCTCTTCCTCCTACTCCAGCCATATGAACTGCCTTGCACCCCCTTTGCCATCCATCATGATTGGAAGCTTCCTGAGTCCTCCTGAAGAAGCAGAAGCCACTATGCTTCCTGTACAGCCTTTAGAATCAGGAGCCAATTAAACCTGTTTATAAACTACCCAGTCTCAGGTATTTCTTTATGGCAATGTGGGAATGGACTGATATACCCTCAAAGTCATCCATGAGGGTTGGAATCAAATCCTACCAAACTCCAGTTAATGTTGCTATTTTGACTTTCTCCTGTAAATCACAAATCTTCTTAATGGCATCTAGAATGCTGAATTATTTCCAGAAGATTTTCTATTTAGTTTGCATAGATCCATTAGAGGGATCAATATCTATGGCAGCTATAGTCTTACAAAATATGTTTCTTAAATTATAAGTCTTGAAAGTTGACATTGCTCCTTGATCCAGGGGCTGAAGAATGAATATTGTGTTAGCAGGATGAAAACAGCATTACTTTCTTTGTACATCTGTAATCAGAGCTCTTGATTGACCAAGAGCATTGCCACTGAGGAGTAATACTTAAAACAATCTCTTTTTCTGAGTAGTAGGTCTCAATTGTGGGCTTAAATATTCAGTAAACCATGCTGTAAACAGATGTGCTGTCATCCAGTCTTTGCTCTTCCATTTTTAGAGCACAGGCAGAGTAGATTTAGCATAATGCTTAAGGGCTCTAGGAGTTTCAGAATAGCAAATAAAAATTGCTTTCAACTTATAGTCACTAGCTGCATTAGTCCATAACAAGAGTCCAGCCCATCCTTGAAACTTTGAAGCCAGGCATTGACTTTCTCCTCTTTAGTTGTGAAAGTCCCAGATGGCATCTTCTTCTAATAGAAGGCTTTTTCATCTACATTGAAAATCTGTTGTTTAGTGTAGCCATCTTCATCAATTATCTTAATTATCTTCTGGATAACTTGCGGCAGCTTCTACATCAACACTTACTGTTTCACCTTGTACTTTTATGTTACAGAGACAGTTTTCCTACTTAAACCTCATTAACCAACCTCTGTTAGCTTCCAACTTTTCTTCTGCAGCTTCCTTACCTCTCTTGAACCTGCAAAGAATTCAAGAGAGTTCAGATTTTGCTCTAGATTAGGCTGTGGTTTAAGGGAATGTTTTTCCTGCATTGATCATCTATCTGGACCACTCAAACGTTCTCCATATCAGCAATAAGGCTGCTTTGCTTTATTATCATTTATATATTTACCAGAGTAGCACTTTTAATATGCATTAAGACTTTTCCTGTGCATTCACAACTTGGCTGACTGTTTGGCACAAGAGGCCTAGCTTTCAGCCTATCTTGGTTTTTGTCGTGCCTTCCTCACTAAGCTTGATCATTTCTAGCTTTTGATTTAAAGTGAGAAATATGGGACTCTTCCTTTCACTTGGACATTTAGAGGCCATTGTAGGATTATTAATTGGCCTAATTTTAATATTGTTGTGTCTCAGGGAGTAGGGAAGTCCCAGTAGAGGGAGATAGATGGGAGAATGACTGGTCAGTGGAGCAGTCAGAACACACACAATATTTATCAATTAAGCTTGCCATCTTATGTGGGTATGGTGTGTGGTATCCCAAAACAATTACAACAGTAACATCAAAGATTACACTCACAGATCACCATGAAAAACATAAGAATAATGACAGTGTTTGAAATAGTGCAAGAATTAGCAAAATGTGACACAGAGACACCATGTAGCACATGCTGTTGGGAAAATGGCATTGCTAGACTTGCTTAATGCAGAATCTTTTTTTTTTTTCAATTTGTGAAAACACACACACACACCCCCCCCACCCCCTCACACACACAGTGTCTGCAAAATGCAATAAAGTGCAGTAAAATAAGGTGTGCTTGAATCTCCACTGTACTGAGACTCTTTCCGGAGATTTATCCTGTTGCTTTGTTCGGAATATATTTCCCTGTTTCTTCATATTCCTTGAGTTTTTGTGTCAGTATCTATGCGTTAGAAAATGTAGCCACCTTTCCCTATCTTCACAACTGAACTTGCGCAGGAGGAAATCCTCATCAGTCATTCTGCCCAGAGATTTTGGGGCCTCTCAAACCTTCATGCTTTGTTCTCAGAGGCCCCCAAGGTATCTTGATTATAGTAGGTGTGGGGAAAAGAAAGCGATCAGACTGTTACTGTGTCTATATAGAAAGAAGTAGACATAAGAGACTCCATTTTGTTCTGTATTTGAGATGCTGTTAATCTGTGACCCTACCCCCAACCTTGTCCTTGCAAGAGACATGTGCTGTGGTGACTCAAGGTTTAACGGATTTTGGGCTGTGCAGGGTGTGCTTTGTTAAACAAGTGCCCGAAGGCAGTATGCTTGTGAAAAGTCATCACCATTCTCTTAATCTCAAGTACCCAGGGACACATACACTGCCAAAGGTCGCAGGGACCTCTGCCTAGGAAAGCTAAGTATTGTCCAAGGTTTCTCCCCATGTGATAGTCTGAAATATGGCCTTGTGGGAAGGGAAAGACCTGATCGCCCCCCAGCCTGACACCCGTGAAGGGTCTGTGCTGAGGAGGGCTAGTATAAGAGGAAAGAGGGCCTCTTGGCAGTTGAGATAGAGAAAAGCATCTGTCTCCTGCCCGTCCCTGGGCAATGGAACATCTCGGTGTAAAACCCGATTGTATGTTTTGTTTACTGAAAAAGGAGAAAACTGCCTTAGGGCAAAAGGCGGGACTTGCTAGCGCAATGCTGCTCTTTATGCACTAAAAAGGTTTATGGAGATGTTTACATATGCATATCAAGGCACAACACTTTTCCTTAAACTTATGTCACAGAGATCTTGATTCATATGTCTTACTGCTGACCTTCTCCCTATGATGATCCTATTATCCTGCCACTTCCCTTTTTCTAAGATGGTAAAGATAATGATCAATAAATACGGAGGGAACTCAGAGACCGGTGCCCCGTGGGTCCTTTGTACGCTGAGCGCCGGTCCCCTGGGCCCACTTTTTCTTTCTCTATACTTTGTCTCTGTGTCTCATTTCTTTTCTCAAGTCTCTCGTTCCACCTAACGAGAAACGCCCACAGGTGTGGAGGGGCAGGCCACCCCTTCACTAGGTCTCATCAGTGCTCTAAGAAGAGACAGAAATCAGTCCCTTGAGCAGACCCTGGACAAGTTGGAAGGCTGGGTACCTGCTTCAACTCTTCTCCCTAGGGAGAAACTGGGAACAGATGGTTTCCTTCTGATGGTATGGTGCTGCGTTGGGGTAGGGATTATAATGAGAGTGTGTTTTGAATTTTCCTGTCGGCTTCAGTGCAGCTGGTTTCATATTCATGCAGGGTGCAGGAGTTTCTCAACTAGTTTCTGAATTCCTCAAAAAGGGAACTTGTCCATGCATTGTTGTTGAGTTGCGGTGTCTACTGGGAGAAGGAGAGTCCAGGGCTTCCTATGTGGCCATCTTACTGATGTTATCCTTCCCATGATGTCTACATATTCGATGATAAACACACATTATTTTATAGCCAGGTAAATTGCTATTTTCTGAAAACAGCGACTAATGAGAGATAAATGAAATTCTAAAATTAGATTTTTGTGTTATGAACTAATAAGGTTATAGAAAGTAGGCTGCGGAATGGAAAGAATCTAGATTGTCACAGTTTTCTCCATTTCACAGGTAGCTCATTGCCGCTTCTATGGAGCTATGGAAGAGAGAGAAGAGGGCACGAGTAAAGGCTGATGCCCCAGATGGGACAACCCTGTTCACTCTTTCTGCCAACATAGATGCTCTCTTTTGCTTCTAGACCAGCAAAACATCATATGATGTGTTCTGGGCCTCCTGAAGTCTGGCCTTGAATGTAGTCATTGACAACACTAAACCTTACTTAAGTGTACCCTGTAACTCTTGGAAAACAGTGAGGGTTAAGAAATCCCCCTACTTTTGTGTTCTGGGAAGCAAAAGGCATGTACTGCAAAGACACTCCTGACCCTTCCGCATATAACATAGATAAGAGTCATGGATCCTCCTTAGTTCAACAGTTCCCAAGCTTTTTGGAACCAGGGACCAGTTTCATGGAAGAAAATTTTTCCACAGATGGGTAGGGGCGGTGGTTTTGAGATGAAACTGCACCACCTCAGGTCATCAGGCATTAGTTAGATTCTCATAAGGAGCGTGCAACCTAGATCCCTCACATGCATGGTTCACAGTAGGGCTCGTGGTCCCGTGAGAAGCTAATGTGGGTGCTGATCTGACAGGAGGTGGAGCTCCGTGGTAGTGCTGGCTGGCCTGCTGCTCACCTCCTGCTGTGTGGCCTAGTTCCTAACAGGCCACAGACTGCTACTGATCTGTGGCCCAGGGGCTGGGAAACCCTGCCTTCGTTTACCCAGACAAAGTCAGACACTAACCTGCCAAATTCCTGTTCTTTACCTCATAAATGATTAGCTGAGCAGCATGTCCCTACTGATCAATCAGAACAAAATGCTTCTTAATCAAAATCTCCTTTCCCCAGGGCCCTGAACTTGACCCACTCTCAGCCTGGGCCAGAACCGGCTCCTCCTCAGCAGCCCCTCCTAAGCCTAGACCCACCTGGGCAGCAACATTCTCTGATCTACTCACTTTTTTCTTTTTTTTTTTTTTTTGAGACGGAGTCTCACTGTGTCGCCCAGGCTGGAGGGCAGTGGCATGATCTTGTCTCACTGCAGCCTCCACTTCCCAGGTTCAAGCGATTTTCCTGCCTCAGCCTCCCAAGTAGCTGGGATTACAGGGGCCCATCACCATGCCCAGCTAATTTTTTTGTATTCTTAGTAGAGACAGGGTTTCATCATGTTGGCCAGGCTAGTCTCAAACTCTTGGCCTCAAGTGATCCACCTGCCTTGGCCTCCCAAAGTGCTGGGATTATAAGCGTGAGCCACCACCACGCCCAGCTGCTGATCTACTTTCTGATCATGCCGTTTCCATTCACCCCACTTTCTAGCCTCATTTTCTCCTCCCTATAAAAGGAAACCCCTTTTTGCTTAACTCTCGAGACATTTGCAGATCTTATGGTTAGAGAGTTCTCCCCATTGCAATAGCCAGTTTCCTTCACTTTTACAAGAATCTTGTTTTGTTTTTGTTTTTGTATGAGACAGGGTCTTACTCTGTTGCCTAGGGTGGAGTGCAGTGGCCTGATCATTGCTCACTGCAGCCTCAAACTCCTAGACTCAAACGATTCTCCCACCTCAGCCTCCCAGCGAGCTAGGACTACAGGCGTGCACCTCCACAGCCAGCTAATTTTTATATTTGTCGTAGAGGCAGAGCTTTGCTGTGTTACTCAGGCTGGTATGATGACCTTTTGCAATCAGGTTTCTCTGTACTAATCAAAGATTTATTTTTGCTTTGGTTTTTGATGCCATATAAGTAAGGGGGGAAGAAAAAGAAGAAAAATGTCTGAATCCCACTCTGGGTTAAGGATGAGAGTTAGTATAATCCACCCACAAAAAGAAGCTCCTAAACACAACACTTAGTTGAAAATAAGACACCTCAATAGATAGAACCAAAGCAAAAAAAATAACCCAGGGTGGAGAGATGTAAAATGTGGAATGAAAAGTGCATGTTGTTTGCTGGGTGAGATGGCTCATGCCTGTAATCCAAGCTACATGAGAGGCTGAGGCAGGATGATTGCTTGAGCCTGGGAATTTAAGGCTGCTGTGAGCTATGATTGCATTACTGTACTCTCGTATGGGTGACAGAGCCAGACCCCAACTCTTTATTTTATTTTATTTATTTTTTGAGACAGGGTCTCACTCTGTTGCCCAGGCTGGGGTGCAACGATGCGATCTCGGCTTACTGCAGCCTACTCCTCCAAGGTTCTAACAATTCTCCTGCCTCAGCCACCAGAGTAGCTGGGAGGCATGCACCACCATGCCTGGCTAATTTTTATGTTTTTAGTAGAGATGGGGTTTCGACACGTTGCCCTGGCTGGTCTTGAACTCCTGAGCTTAAGCAATCCACCCACCTTGTCCTCCCAAAGTGCTGGGATTACAGACATGAGTCACTGCACCTGGCCAGACCCCGGCTCTTAAAACAAAAAACAAAAAATAAAAAATTTATGCTGTAACATAAAAAGAACAGGGTATCATCTGCAAAAATCCAACTCTAAATATCCCTGAAAAAGAAGATTATGAAGCACATAGAATAAAAAGAGGGCCGATTTTATATAAACTTAATGCTGAAAAAAAATTCTTTTTTAAATTGCACTTGAACTGCGTATGTAGAGAAACACGTATTCTAGATTAGCCTTCTTTTTGCAAAATTTGTGTAGGATTTTCTTGGTTTGCCAGTTTTCTTGAAAGAACATCATTTTCTGGTGTGTTTCTTCTTCCAACCCCGCATTTTCAAGCTCATATTGTTCTGGTGAACACAGTGAGACTCTTTGATCTGGTTTGATACTACGCAGAGCCGAATTTCAGCTATCTGAAAAAAACAACCTTCAAACCTGTAGGAGGATTATTAAAAGGCATAAAACTTTACAACCACTAAGCAAAAACAGGCTGGTAGTTATATCTATTAAGGATAATTACAGCATTTAAGCTTAATGGCATAATTTGGTCAATGGATAATTTAACCTGGCAGACATCAAAATTACATTTAAATATTACAGAAAGGAGACAAAACACACAGAGATGGTTGTTAGATGGGCTCAAAAACTTTTGGAATGCCTTTCCAAAGCTTCAAAATATCACCTTT
Organism: Theropithecus gelada; assembly: GCF_003255815.1. NCBI lineage: Eukaryota > Metazoa > Chordata > Mammalia > Primates > Cercopithecidae > Theropithecus > Theropithecus gelada. The sequence goes on along the minus strand of NC_037678.1, from coordinate 75,982,839 downwards.
AATGTCTTACTTCTTTCCCTGCTTAGAGTCAGGTTTATCTGAAATTGTGGCTTTTTGGAAAACTGTTTCCACTCAGGTGTGGTTAGAGTCACTTCAGTTATTATTGCAAACTTATTGTAAATATCTCAACTCCGTAACCACTCAAAGATATCTGTGCCTTCATCTCAGCTCATCATTTGGGAGAAATGACAGCCACCAAGGCTCATACAAGAACCCACCTGAGGCCAGACACGGTGGCTCATGCCTGTAATCCCAGCACCTTGGGAGGCTCAGGCAGGCAGATCACCTGAGGTCAGGTGTTCGAAATCAGTCTGGCCAACATGGCGAAACCCCATCTCTAATAAAAATACAAAAATTAGCTGGGCATGGTGGTATATGCCTATAATCCCAGCTACTCGGGAGGCTGAGGCAGGAGAATCGCTTGAACCCAGTGGGTGGAGGTTGCAGTGAGCCGAGATCCCACCATTTCACTCCAGCCTGGGCCAAAGAACCCACCTGAATCTGTAAAAGTCTGTTGTGGATTATAAAGAACAAGCTTATTTGTGAGAATTACATAACTTTCTAATCTTGTTAACTTAAAAATGTGGGCTAGATTCTACCTTGGGTTCCTTGATGAGATCTGTATCCATTGTATTTGTCCCAGAATATTTTCCTCCTCTCTTCCTTTGAAGAATCCTATGCCTAACACTATTACTCTTGTTGGGCAGAGCCCTGCTAGCCAATAGCTTTAGAGGATTTTCCAGCTAAGAGCTTAGTGGTGGGGGAAGTGGGGAGTGGATGTGAAGATTAGCTCATTAACCATGCAGAGACGCAGGCTGCATAATGACTGGCAAAGGCATGGATAAAAGGATGATGCAGATACTTTTCAAGGACAAGTTTTGGGGCTAGAGATTCCATTTCTAGAGGCAGGATAGACTCAGGAAACCCAGGGCTCCAGGAAATGGTGTGAGGTAAGGGTTGTGGCTGCTCCACCTCCCCCTAGTCCCAGATCTGCTGGCCCCAACTTTGTGCTGAGAGGGCTGTGAATCACTGCACCGCCACCCCCCAACAAGCTCCTATCCACTAAGGTTACACCATTAAAGCAGCTTTACTCCTGGAGGATTTAGTAATTAATCTGTCACTGAGTCACCATGGCAACATATTTGTGTATCTCAAATGCCATGAGCTCAAGGAGCCAGGATTTGAAAAACTGCTTTACCTAGTGCCCTAGCTAGTGATTAACAAAGGATTATGTTGTAGAACACAGGGCATGCTGGTTGGCTCCAAGGCAAAGGAGGCTTAGGGAACTAATGTTCATTTTTCCTCCTTTAGAAGCAGCTGAGCTTCCATTAAGGGATTGGGGACCAGCAGACCCCTTCTGGCCTCATGGGACACATCATGACCTCCTAGGGGCAATAAAAGAGAAATCCTCTGCTGTCCTCCACTCTGCTCTCCTCTCTTTCACTCCTTCTTTCTCTTCTCCCATTTATTAATTCAGTAATTCCAAGGAGGGATAAAAGATGTGAGATGTGATTCATTCACCTCAATTCTTAGGGGCATGCACTGGTACAAGACTTCTCTCATTTTGTTTCATTTAATTTCTCTCTCTCATCCCTGATGCCACATATATTTTCTTTCCCATTATAAGTGTTTTTTATTGGACTTCCTAGAAGCCGAACCTGGGACATAGTTTCTTTTTCCTTCCTTCCTCTCTTCTCTTCTCTTTTCTCTTCTCTTCTCCTCTCTCTCTCTTTCTTTCTTTCTTTCTTTCTTTCTTTCTTTCTTTCTTTCTTTCTTTCTTTCTCTCTTTTCTTTCTTCTCTTTCTTCTTTCTCTTGCTTTCTTACTTCTCTCTCTCTCTCTTCCCTCTCTTTCTTTTAATAAAGAGTCTCACTCTGCTGCAGGCTGAAGTACAGTGGCATGATCATGGTTCACTGCAGCTTTGACCTTCTGGGCTTAAGTGATCCCCCACCTTAACTTCCCAAGTAGCTGGGACTACAAGCACGTGCCACTATGCCTGGCTAATGTTTAAATTTTTTTTTGTAGAGACAGGGGTCTCAATATGTTGTCTAGGCTGGTCTCCAACTCTTGGGCTCAAACAATCCACTCAAATGATCTCAGTCTCCCAAATTGCTGGGATTACAGGTATGAGCCACCATGCCCTGCTTCAGAGTTTGTTGTTCAAGTGGTTTACGGTGGGAGAACGCTCAAGAAATACTGGTTAGGGGAGCAGGAGAGGAAAGGAAGTGGGCTCAGGCACATCTAGCCTCAGCTTACTGATGGGGAGCCCTGGAGCATGAACAGCACTGCAGGGTTGCCTTCCCCTTCCCTGTCCTGCTGACCCTACCGGGAGGCAAGGGGCAGGCCTGCCATCCAGGGGGCTGAGGGTTGCCAGCCAGGCAGCTCCCCAAAGAAGCAGGGCAGTTCTGAGACATTTGAAGCCAATACACACAGCAGCTGGGAGGATGCAGACTCCAGAACAGTGAAAGAGATTGGGTGGGACACCAACAGCTACAACAGGCAATCACGCTTTTGTAAGCATCTGTGTGTCTGTGTGTTTATCTGTTACTGCAGAATATTTAGTGCTCATTCAAAAAAATGTATTGAACCCCTATTTCTGTGCCTATTTCTATTCTGAAAGCTAGGGGGTTATAGTCATGATGAAAACAGACAGGATCACCCCTGCCCTTAGGTTGTTGTTAAGTGGAAGAAATAAATATTAAACAATGATTCACACAAATGAACATTTCAGAATGCAAAATGTAATACATGCTGAGAAGGAGAAGCTGAGGTGTGACAAGAGATCACAATGGAAGGTGAGATGCATGCTGGGGTGGAAGGGAGGCCTCCCTGGAGATGGGTATTTATGGCAGTGACCTAGAGAGAAGTCGATGTGAGCTGGCCAGAGAATGGGAGGGAGGCTGCTCCAAGCAGAAGGAGCAGAGAGAGCACCGTCCTGACCTGGAGAAAGGGCTTTGTGAGTTCAGGGAATTGAAAGGAGGTCAGTGTGGCTGGACACAGTGACAAAGGGGTAAGGACACGAGAACAGCAAGAAAGGGGGCCCATGGCGGCAGATGCCAGGCCTCGTGGGTCACGTTCAGGACTTACAGCTCTCAATGAAAGCCAATGGAAATCCACTGAAGACTCTGGGCAAGAAAGAGACATGATGACCATGGTGGCTCAAGGGCTGTGTGGGGTTTGGAGAAGGCAGGAACGGAAGCGGGGAGGCTTGTGGAGGTCGAGGGAGAGATGTCAGTGTTCTGGACATGAGCAGTGGCAGTGGATGTAAGGAGCAGCAGCTGGCAGAGGAGATTTCAGAGGGAGTAGGCGCAGGGGTTGCTGAGGGTTTGGGTGCAGGGGTGAGGGAAGGCAGGAGTGGAGGTTCACACTCACGTGGACAGAAGTGCCATTTTCCAGCGGGAGATGCGGGGCAGGCAGTCGGGAGGATGCGTTCAGAGCTCAGGGGATTGGCTGCACTGGAAATGTCAGCCCAGTGGTTGTCAGCACATGGGTGACACTTGGCACCCAGGGAGAAAGTACTGCTAAGGAGCAAAAGAAAAGAGAACAGGACTGAAGCCCACGTGAAGAGGGGAAACCAGCCAAGTGTCCGAAGGAGAAACCAGAGAGGCAGGAGGAACACAAAACATGGCAGCAATGAACCCAGCAGGGGAGGTTTCAGGGAGGAAGGTGGTCCGTGCTGGGGTATGCCCACTGTCGGGTGCCGGTCAGATGGTCTGTGGACAGGGCCGCAGCGGGGTGCGGTGGAACACAAGGGCTGCAGGTTGCTTTCCACAGGTGCAGCCCTGCTGGACGATGAGGGAGCACAGGCCAGATGCAGGGCACTCCTAAGTCAGTTTAGTTATTTGTGGAGGAGGAGAAGGGGCTGCTTCTGGACTGGGAATCAAGAACGATTTGGTTTGTTAAGAGGGGGGAGATGTTTGCATGCTGGGGAGGAGCTGGTTTACGGGGAGAGTCGATGGTACAGGAGAGAGAGAGGGGTTAATTGATAGAGAAAAGTCGCTACAGAGGTGGGAGCAGGTGGGAACAGACCACCATTCCCATTACCTGGCAAATGCTAAGCCCATGCACATTGGGGTTCCAGCCTAGAGAGATGACAGCAGAGGAGGGATGGGAACCTCTAAGTGGTGAAACTGTCCCTATAGACTTTATAAAATTAATCAGGGAAGAAGGAAGGGGGAGAAACGAAGATAAACCAAGCTTGCAGCACAGTCAGCATTAACCATGAGGTGTGCTTGCTCTCTGATCCACTTCCTCACAGCTGTTTGGGGCCTATCGACTCAGAATTACATGAACCCTGTTATGAGATGATCCTTCCTCTTAGCTGCTCTATAGATAACAACTTGAACATTATAAAACATTAAATTTTCCACTTGAGATACTCTTTCAGGTTCTGCATACCAATAAAACTACTGATGCCAGCTGGTCTTAAGGACCCCACAGGAGCTGAGTCACCAAAGAATGCAGTTTCCACATCCTGATGATTTCCTTCCCCTTACCCCAATTAATCAACAACCCCAAATTCTTATTTAGAAATGGACCAAATTCCTTCATACTGACCGGCACTGGCCGAGGCTTCCACATATGGCTCAGTGGATATGTAACAGGATCATTTGCCCAATGCCTGGCAAGTCAATATCCCAAGACAAGGGGGATTGCTGTAGAGAAAAAGTCTAATAATCATAGGAGAGCTAAATGAGGAGGTGGGAGGAAACCTCAACTCCACCAATCTAAGGAATTTGGGGCTAGGGATATTAAGGGTTTAGGAAAGGGCTGAGGTATGGGGATTATTGATTGGTGGAAGAGTGCAGGGTGAAGTCATAGGACAGGGAGATGAAGAAACGGCATTCTCATGCTGATTTGGTTCCTTATGGGGTCTTCAAACTGGTTAGCATCAGCCTTTCCTGCTGGAATTCAGGATATGAAGAATATCTTGAGCAATTCTTAAAAGCCTTGTGATTGTAACATCAGAAGTCCTATCTATGGGAAAATGGGGATTTAAACACTTAGTATCTTGAGCTGCATGACTTTCAGTTTAAGGAATTGGGCCAGAGTGCAACCTGCTTAATGCTTAATTATAACTAGATTTCTGCCCCAAAGCTGGCATCTAAATTCTTGTTAACCCTATGAGGATGGGTTTAGACACTCTCTTGGGTGATTCATCTCTCTGCAGGTCTAACCCTGAACCACGCTTCTGCAGACATCTGGTCCCTGGTTCAGTCAGTGACTCCAGAGCCAGTCCAGCCCATCAGGGCAACCCTCCTCTCAGGCCCCAGACTATCCCCGCTCCCTACTTCTGGTCACTGAATAATGACGCCCGCCAAATCTTGAGATGGCACTGTCAACCCTGCTTTCCCACAGCTCCCTAATTCCACGTCTCCCATAGTCTCCGATTATTTCCAGGGGTGCCTTGAAATGTAAAAGGTATTCAAAGCAAAATTTGTTGGCAGTCAACTTAATTCATACAAGCATTGCATTAAGGCACTTAAAGGGATGGCAGAAAATCAAACAATGGGATGGACACCCTGCCCTCGAAAAGGAGTTTCTTTGCTGATGCCGCCACTGGAAATAGTGCCATTAATTTTATAAAAGAGGCATCATATTCAGAAAGACTCTATCAACCACTGTAAATGCTTTGGAGCCTCTAACAGTTGTGAAATGTGGAAGCCAAGGATGTAGGGGCCTGTTGGAGTGCGCCCATTCCTGGATCTGGGAAGGAGACGCCTTTGAAGCTGTACCTCTCGGAAGACTTTGATCCTCCCAGGCCCAGAGATAAAGACAAGATGAGGGAGGTGTTATTAGTGTTATTATTTATACTTAGTGGAGCTTACATGTGGGGCCTCTTTTAAAAAGTGCTTGGGGCACTACTGATTTATAAGTAATTTCACTTCTCATAGCATCACTTCTAGGTGGAGGAAGAATGCCGGAGGCAGCGCTGGAAATAATCGCTTTTCTCCAAGTTAGAGTACTCATTAATCCAGGCCTAGTGGGAACACCTATTCCCTTTATTGTAGCCTTTTACTGGAAATTATTTCTTTAGTAGAAGCTCACGTGCCTCAGTGACCTGGAATGGGGGTTCTTGAGGGAATTCTATCATTCTCCCCTGTTGAAAGCTTACGTATGGAGAACATCTGGGTAAGAGTCACAGTCAGCTTGGAAAAGAGGGCAGTGATTAGGGATTTCTAGTTTTATTATTATTTTTTAAACATTTGTTGAGATTGGTTTAAAATCCAGGACATGGTTAATCTTGGTGAATGCTCCCTAGGCACTTGAAAAGCACATGTATTCTGCTGTTATAGGGTTGTTTGCTCTGTTAGATCCTGTTGGTTGAAGGTGTTGTTCAATTCTTCTATATCCTTATTATTTTCTTTTTTATTTTTTTAGAGACAGGGTCTATCTCCATTGTCCAGGCTGGAGTGCAATGGTGCAGTCATAGCTCACTGCAACCTCAAACTCCTGGGCTCAAGTAATCCTCCTGCCTCAGCCTCCTGAGTAGTTAGGACTACAGGTTTGTGCCACTATGCCTGGCTAATTTTTAAAATTATTATTTTTTCTCTTTCCGTGCCTAACGTAGCCATGGCTTCTGGTCCCAAGAAGCATCTAAAGCAGGTAGCAGCTCCAAAGCATTGGATGCTGGATAAATTGACTGGCGTGTTTGCTCCTTGTCCATCCACCAGTCCCCACGAGTTGAGAGATTGTCTCCTCCTCATCACTTTCCTAAGGAACAGACTTAAGTATGCCCTGACAGGAGAGGAAGTAAAGAAGATTTGCATGCAGCCGTTCATTAAGATCGATGGCAAGGTCCGAACTGATATAATCTACCCTGCCGGATTCATGGATGTCATCAGCATTGACAAGATGGGAGATAATTTCTGTCTGATCTGTGACACCAAACGTCACTTTGCTCTACATTGTATTATACCTGAGGAGGCCAAGTACAAGTTGTGAAAAGTGAGAAAAATCTTCGTGGGCACAAAAGGAATCCCTCATCTGGTGATTCATGATGCTCGCACCATCTCCTACCCTGATCCCCTCGTCAAGGTGAATGACACCATTCAGATTGATTTGGAGACTGGCAAGATTACTGACTTCATCAGGTTCGACACTGGTAACCTGTGTATGGTGACTGGAGGTGCCAACCTGGGAAGAATTGGTATGATCACCAACAGAGAGGCACCCTGGATCTTTTGACGTGGTTCACATGTAAGATGCCAAGGGCAACAGCTTTGCCACTTCACTTTCCAACATTTTTGTTATTTGCAAGGGCAACATGCCATGGATTTCTCTTCCCCAAGGAAAAGGTATCTGCCTCACCATTGCTGAAGAGAGAGACAAGAGATTGGCGACCAATCAAAGCAGTGGGTAAAATGGTCCCTGGGTGACATGTTAGATCTTTGTATGTAATTTAAAATAATGTGGCATGATTGATAGCCAAAAATGAAATAAAATTATTATTATTATTTTGTAAAGACAGGGTCTCATTAAGTTTCCCAGGCTGGTCTCAAACTCCTGGCCTTAAGTGATTCTCCTGCCTTGGCCTCCCAAAGTACTGGGATTACAGGCATGAGCTACCACGCCTGGCTCCTTGTGAATTTTCTATCTAGTGGTTCTATCAATTACTGAGAGAAGAGCATTGAAGTCTCCAACTATAATAGCAGATTTGTCCATTTCTTCCTTCGGCTTTATCAGTTTTTGCTTCACGTATTTGAAAGATCTGTTTTTGGTGCATACACACCTAGGTTTGCTATCTCTTGTTGGTAAATTGATCTTGATCTGTTATCATCATGTAAAATTCCTCTCCATGACTGGTAATTTCTTTGCTCTGAAGTCTACTTTGATATTCATGGAGCCACTCTTCCTTTTTAAAATTTAATACTTACGTGATATATCTTTTTCTATGCTTTTACTTTTTACTTAGCTATATCATTGTGTTTGAATTGAGTTTTTTATAGACAGCATATCATTGGGTAATGTTTTAAAATCTACTCAGCTAATCTTGTCTTATTTTTAATTTAAAAAATTTTTACACATAATAATTGTATGTATTTATGGAGTACAATGTGATGTTCTGATACATAAATATATTGTGTAATGATCAAATCAGGGTAATTAGCATATCTATCACCTCATTTATTATTTCTTTCTTACAGGCACATACAAAATCCTCTTTTCTAGCTATTTTGAGATACTCTACTGTGTAATAGGACATCAGGACTTATTCTTCCTTTCTAATTATAACTTTGTACCCATTGCACTCCTGTCTCTTAATTAATGTATTTAGTCCATTTACATTTAAAGTATTTATTGACATGTTAGAATTTAATTTCTTTACTGTTTGTTCCCTGTTTCTTGTTACCTGGTTACCTTTCTTCTGCCTTCTTGTGGGCTACTTGAATATTTTTTAGAATTCCACTTTAATTTATTTATAATTTTTTCATATACCACTTTGTATAGTTTTTGTAGTGGTTGTTCTAGCTACTATTCTATTCATAGGTAAGTTATCACAGCTTTGGTGTCAGTATCTTACCATTTTCACTGAAGGGTAGAAACCTTACTTCCTTTTAATTCCTTTATCCTCCACACCTAGAAAAATATAATTGTCCTAAGTATAACCTCTACATACATATCAGAAAATGTATAACTCTTGCTTCAACCGTAAATATGATCATAGAAACTAATGAAATAAAGGATAGGATGTTATATTTACTTCTATTTTTACTGAAATGGGATAATAAAAGGCTGAAAATCCCAGTCTTTTATTTTCGTAGTCTTTCTGTTTTGAGGGATTTTGTTAGCCATTCTTTAAGGATAGGTCTGCTATCAACAAATTCTCTTAGTTTCTCTATGCCTGACACTGTCTTTTGTCCCTTACATTCCTCAAGAATAGTTTCACCATCTATATAAGATTTGTGATTGGCAGGTCTTTCTCTCAGCACTTGGAAGATATGCCACTTCCTTCTGGACTCCATGGTTTCTGATGAGAAACCTGTTCTTCATATTGGTGTTCCTTTACAGGCCATGTGTTGCTTCTCTCCAGCTGTGACCTTTGTCTTCAGTGTTCAGAAATTTAATTATGATGTGTCTTGGTGTAGGTTATGCTGGGTAGATTATTTTATTTGGCATCTGCTGAGTTTCTTGGATCTGCAATTTTATGTTTTTTGCCAAATTCGGAATTTTTTTTTTCCAAGATGGAGTCTTGCTCTGTCGCCCAGGCTGGAGTGCAGTGGCGCGATTTCGGCTCTCTGCAACCTCCTCCTCCCGAGTTCAAGCAATTGTCCTGCCTCAGCCTCCCAAGTAGCTGGGACTACGGGCACATGTCACTACGGCTAGCTAATTTTTGTACTTTTAGTAGAGATGGGGTTTCACTATGTTGGCCAGGCTGGTCTCGTACTCCCAACCTCAGGTGACCCGCCTGCCTCGGCCTCCCAGTGTGCTGGGATGACAGCAGTGAGCCACCGCGCCCTGCCAAAAATGTTCTTTTTCTTTCTTTCTCTTTTTTTTTTTTTTTTTTTTTGTCGCCCAGGCTGGAGTGCAGTGGTGTGATTTTGGCTCACTACAGCCTCGATCTACCAGTTTCAAGCAATCCTCCTGCCTAAGTCCCCCAAGTAGCTGGGACTATGTGCACACACCACCATACCAGGCAAATTTTTTTAGTTTTTGGAGAGACGGGGTTTTGTCATGTTGCCCAGTCTGATCTTGAACTTCTGGCCTTAAGTGATCAACCAGCTTTGCTCTCCCATCGTGCTGGGATTACAGGCGTGAGCCTCCATGCTTGGCCTATGGGAAGTTTTCAGCATGATTTCTTCGCATACTTTTTCTGTCCATGCTCTTTCTCCCTTATTTTCTGGACTTTAATGATATGAACATTGGATTGTTTGTGATTGTCTCAGAGATATCTGAGGCTCTGTTCTTTTTTTCAGTCTATTTTCTCTTCATTTTTCAGATTGTGTATATGCTGCTGACTTACCCTCAAGTTCACAGATTCTATTCCTGTCATCCCCACTGTACTATTGAACCCATCCAGTGAGTTTTTTATTTTGATTATAGTATTTCTAAGTTCTATAATTGCTGTTTGGTTCTATTTTTTGCTGATATTTTCTATGCTTTCATTTGTTTCAAGGTGTAATATTATGGAATATATATTTTGATTTAGTCCACAGTTCCTGGCTCATAAGCCTTGTAATTTCCTGAGTGACTAGAGCAGTAGGAGTATCTTTTGTTAAAATATTTGACCTTTTGTCCTCGGATCTGAAATAGTTTTAGAATAGCTCCAGAGCTGAGAGGTGAACATGTCTTTTGTTATTTATAAAAATCCCTTTTTGACCACACTTGAGTTTTTAATGAGATGGTTTTTGGAGAGTCCCCAGATAACCATTGGATGGGTGGCTGGTTGCCAGGGGACCCAACCATGTGATTAATAGGTTGGAACTCGCAGCCCCATCCTGCACTTCAGGGGACAGGAGAGGGCCTGAAGTTTGGGTTGATCACCAGTGGCCAATGATTTAATCATGGCTACATTATGAAACCTCTGTAAAAACTCAAAAGGACAGGGTTTGGAGAGCTTACAGAAGGAACACGTGGAGGTTCCTGGAGACTGGCATGCCAGGAAAGGACGTGGAAGCTACATGCCCCTTCCGCCTGGCTGTCCATCTGGATCCTTTGTAAAATCCTTCATAATAAGTGGGGAAATATAAGTAAAGTGCTTACCTGAGTTCTGTGAGCCACTCTAGCAAAGTAATCAAATTCCAGATGGAGATCATGGGAATCTGTAACTTAGAGCCAGTTGGTCAGAAGTATAAGTGACAACATACTATTAATACTTGTGACTGGCATGTGAAATGCAGGAGGCAGTCCTGTGGGATTGGACCCTCAGCCTGAAACTGTCCTCACAAGGCTAACAAGAATTACATGCTGGGTTCTGGAATAGAAATATAGTTATGATTAAAATGTTTCTGGGGTCATGGGCAAGTTGGCCAAAAAGGAACAGCTCTGGTCTGCAGCTCCCAGCAAGATCAACACAGAAGGTGGGTGATTTCTGCATTTCCAACTGAGGTATCCGGCTCATCTCACTGGAACTGGTTAGACAATGGGTGCAGCCCATGGGAAGTGAGCCGAAGCAGGCTGGGGTGTCGCCTCACCCAGGAAGTGCAAGGGGCCGGGGAACTCCCTCCCCTAGCCAAGGGAAGCTGTGAAGGACTGTGCCGTGAGGGATGGTACCTTCCAGCCCAGATACTACACTTTTCCCATGGTCTTTGCAACCCACAGACCAGGAGATTCCCTCAGGTGCCTACACCACCAGGGCCCTGGGTTTCAAGGTCAAAACTGGGTGACTGTTTGGGCAGACACCAAGCTAGCTACAGGAGCTTTTTTTCATACCCCAGTGGCACCTGGAATGCCAGCAAGACAGAACCATTCACTCCCCTGGAAAGGGGGCTGAAGCTAGAGAGCCAAGTGGTCTAGATCAGCAGATCCCACCCCCACAGAGCCCAGCAAGCTAAAATCCACTGGCTTGAAATTCTCGCTGCCAGCACAGCAGTCTGAAGCAGACCTGGGATGCCTGAGCCTGGTGCAGGGAGGGGCATCTGCCATTACTGACGCTTGAGTAGGCGGTTTTTCCCTCACAGTGTAAACAAAGCTCCCAGGAACTTTGAACTGGGTAGAGCCCACTGCCGCTCATCAAAGCCACTGTAGTCAGACTGTCTTTCTAGATTCCTCCTCTTTGGGCAGGGCATCTCTGAAAGAAAGGTAGCAGCCCCAGTCAGGGGCTTATAGACAAAACTCTCATCTCCAATATTAACCTTAAATGTAAATGGGCTAAATGCCCTAATTAAAAGACACAGACTGGCAAATTGGATAGAGAGTCAAGACCATCAGTGTGCTGTATTCAGGAGACCCACCTCACATGCAAAGACACACATAGGCTCAAACTAAAAGGATGGAAGAATATATACCAAGCAAATAGAAAGCAAAAAAAAAAAAAAAAAAAAAAAAAAAAAAAAAAAAAAA